>NC_090058.1:14384458-14394458 GCF_038355195.1 Osmerus mordax | reverse complement strand
CACCACCACCAACAGAGTTCATTATTTACAAATACTCTGTTGGAGTTATTCAGTTAAATAAAATAACATTTCAATTCAATAGTGCCTTATTGGCATGATTGAAGAATCATTGTTTCCAAAGCCAAATAATAACACACCGATTTAGCATAGCATAAATATACATTATATCATACAGAATTATGAAACACAGACATTTGTATGAAGTATTAAAATGGAACAAAACTAGACACAAATCTATTTCATTAAAATATTGACTTGAATATAAAATATAGACCATGTCCATCTGTCTGTCCATACAGAGATAACTGCGCCCACCCTCTGGATCAAACAGCTCGTCTACAAGGACAACAAGCAGAACAACACCAGCACCAGGAGACCAGGTAGGATAGCATCACTCCCAACAGTCTCCATCCTGTTCCACTGTAGAACAGATACACTCTCTCTGTCTTAGTCACTGTCTCTTTCTTTCTATCTTACTTTCTTTCTTTCTCTCTTAATCAGTCTTAATATACCATGTGTACCGTATAGTTGTCTGCATATCCCTGTCAATCATCTTGGTTGGAGGGCTGTGCACTGGAGGGCTGTGGACTGCAGGGCTGTTCCTGGCCTGTGTGCTGGATGGCTGGGCGTTGAAGGACTGTGGAGGACTGTGTGCTGGAGGGCGTTGGAGGGCTGTGTATTGAAGGACTGTGTATTGTACTGAGATATTGAGTATGACGGCTCCTGGGACGTCTTGTGGAAAGCCTGGCTTCCTGTTTCTAATTATCATGTGACGTCTTCAGAGGACAGGCGATGTTGTCACTACTGAGGCAAGAGCACTCTGTGCGTGTGTATGTGTGTGTGGGTGTGTGTGTGTGTACCTGTGCTTGTGTGCGTGTGTGCATGTGTGTGTGTTTTTTGGACAGATGCTCAGAGGCTTGGCCGTGTGTCTGCTACTTGATGCTTTGTGGTGTCGTCTGAGGCTGCTACGGTATCCGAGGATTGAGTTGGGTCAAAGAGAGAGAGGCTCGCCTCGGTTCAGTGTTTCAGGGAGACGTTGCTCAGAGGCTACCGGAATGAGATTCTGTCTGCTCCCTCTGAACCTACTGGAATCCCAATCTGTCTCTGCTCTCTGCAGCCCAGAGCAGCTCTCTCACAGCTCTCCTTCCTGCACACAGGAATCCCACTGTTGGCAGCTGGGTCGTGGAGATGGAGTAATAGTGATTTAGAGAGATACGGAGATGTGTGTCAGTGAAGTGTGTTTGCTTAGGCAAATTTCAGAGAGGCAATTTGTCAAACGGAGGTGCTGTTCCAGACTCTGACATGCTGTGGAGAAGGAACAAAACGTCTAGTCATGGAGATCATTTATAGGACTGCACAGCGGAGAAAACTTTTGGAGAAGTGTTTAACCCACTGCTTCTCCCTCTGTGAGCAATACGTATGAAGATGCAGGAGACAGAACATGGTTAAGTCATGTAAGATCATGGTTAAGTCATGTAGGAACATGGTTAAGTCATGTAGGAACATGGTTAAGTCATGTAGGAACATGGTTATGTCATGTAAGATCATGGTTATGTCATGTAGGAACATGGTTATGTAATGTAAGATCATGGTTATGTCATGTAGGAACATGGTTATGTCATGTAAGATCATGGTTATAGCGTCTAGCATGGATGTCCACCATGGTCGTCTCATATACCACTGAGAGAGCAAGCATACAGACAACCATGATTACGGCTGAAAGCTAGTGCAATGTGTTCATTTAGCAGACACTTTGGTCCAAAGCAACTTCTCCTTTCTCCCTCTCCCCCTGTCTCCCTCTCCTCCTCTCCTCTTTTCTCCTTCTCCTCTTCTCCCCTGCGCCAAGGCATCTTCCAGGACCTAGTGTTTGTCTGTTTACACAGGATTTGAATCTCTCCTCATCCTAAGCTCTGGCAGAGGATTCGATGGAACAAGTGAATTAAAAAAAACGTTCAAATAAATAGAGAAGAGATGAGCCCAGGCAGGACAGGCAGAGGAGGAGCAGATTGAATTTCACATACACACAAAAACTAAAAGGGGGATTCAATCGCCAAGCGTCCAGTCTTTTTCCAGTTATAAGTACAAAAAAAACTATTTTCTTTTGGGAATGGCCGTGCCTGGCGCCAGTTTACCCTCTGTATAATAAACAGTGCTAAATAATTTGGATGTGAAGGAACCTTGGCGCGAGGTGGAACGCCGACGCAGGCCTGAGAACCCTCGAGCAGCAGCGCTCTCTGGAAACTGCCGTCTGGGGGAGCGTGGCAGTGGACACGCTCTCTCCTGCGATGGCAGCCACGCTCAGCAAACATCCCCCCCCCAGCCCCCCCAGCCCCCTCAGCCCCCTGCCAGGTCCCACTTCCAAGGCCCCAGGCCCTGCGCTCAGCCTGCCAGACCTGTCAGCCCCATCAGCAGCACTGCCACAGGGAGCACACACAAAAAGAAAACACTTGTATTTGGTTTCAAAGAGCGAGGTTGCAGAGCAGATCTTTTTTGTTTAGTGAGTTTAGTTAATCAGGGGACCTGCAACTCCTACCCTGAATGGATCCACGCTTAACTGTAGCCCCCCCCCCCACCCCCCTACCTAGATGTGAAATCTCCATAGACATAATATTACCACAGTGAGCAACACGAGGAGTGGTACTGCCATGCCGGATTAGAGCCGGACTGGTTCTGTGAGGCTGGTATGAACCCAGGTGAGCCTCAGAGAAGCAGCGTGACAGGGTTGGGCTCTGGTGTCTGTCCTCGACTGCCATAAGACTTGCGGCTTCTGGACTCTTATGTTCCGAAGAGCCTGAGAGGAGTCATGATGGGGAAGGGAGGATGGAAGGATGGAGGGAGGGAGGGAGGAGGGGGGAGACTAGAGACTAAAGGAATGCAAGGATGGAAGGAGGGAGGAATAGGTGGAAGAAGGGACACAGTGTGGCAGGACAAGTAAAAGGGGGGGGGGGTGTAGAAGATGGAGGGTGGAGGAGTGGAGGGATGAAACTATGAAGGGAGCAGGAATGAGGAGATGGAGGGAGGTGAAGGGTTGTGGGGGTGGAAGGCAGGCTGGGTCTGTTGTTGTAGCTAAATGCTTCATAAACAAGGAGCTGAGAGGTGGTAGAGCCCACTTCATCAGCCTGCTCCGGCCTCCAGCGTCTACATGTGGGCCTGTTGTACTTGGCCCTGTAGTCTGAGAGCACAGCCGTGGACTAAATGGATGTGAATATAAATACACTGTGGAACGAGTAGGTGTTAGGTGAGAATCTCGGAGTGCTGAGTGGCTGCTGTCATGTAGACAAATAGTGTGTAGGTGTGTGTGTGTGTGTGTGTGTGTGGGGGGGGGGGGGGGGGGGGGGGTGAAAGTCCTGGTCTCTGTTGAGTTGGACTTGATTAAAATGGAAAAGGTAAGAGGCCACTTGAGAGTTGTACATGGCATGTGTGTTTCCATGTACTTCTTAACCACCATGCTGAAGCAGACATCGTCTGGACGCTTCCTGCTCTCTGAAGGCCACTGTGGAGGCCGTCTGCTGCATGAACATGTGTAAATTTTCACATAGCCAGCCTGAGAGGGCTGAGAGAACATCACTCCTGATGTCATCATAAAGAATTTTGGGACGTCTGCTCTTGTTTGGTGCATTGAGTGTTTCTCATCCTCCTGTTTGTCTGCTGCATTGAGTGTTTCTCATCCTCCTGTTTGTCTGGTGCATTGAGTGTTTCTCATCCTGCTGTTTGTCTGCTGCATTGAGTGTTTCTCATCCTCCTGTTTGTCTGGTGCATTGAGTGTTTCTCATCCTTCTGTTTGTCTGGTGCATTGAGTGTTTCTCATGGTTCTGTCTGGTGTATTGAGTGTTTCTCATGGTTCTGTCTGGTGTATTGAGTGTGTTTCTCATGGTTCTGTCTGGTGTATTGAGTGTTTCTCATGGTTCTGTCTGGTGTATTGAGTGTGTTTCTCATGGTTCTGTCTGGTGTATTGAGTGTTTCTCATGGTTCTGTCTGGTGTATTGAGTGTGTTTCTCATGGTTTTAGAGAAGGTTCCCTCTTGTGATCAGGAGAGACAGAGCGCCTTGGACGAGGCTCGCCAAAACCCCCGCGAGGCCATCTTCATCCCGGACTGCGGGCCCAGGGGCCTGTACAAACCGGTCCAGTGCCACCAGTCCACGGGGTACTGCTGGTGTGTTCTGGTGGACACGGGCCGACCCATCCCAGGCACCTCCACCAGGTAAGTTGGGCGGGGATCAGAGGGTGAAGCAGGGTCAGTTTTCCTGACGCGGGCACGGTTGGTTTGTTCGCTATCCTGGATCAGTGACAGGTTCGAGAGGCCTGGACCTCTCCAATCACAGCCTATTGAAACACTGGGGTCCCAGCATGGGCGTCGTCCTGTAAGGACCCTGCACGTCGATGCTGGTCAGAGAGTTTTTGGCGCATATGTGTGACAGGAGCACGGTTACCAGGCAACCATCCCTGATTGTTTGAAGGGTTTCCAGAACTAGTGGTATCACAGCTCAGAACAGTTACTCAGGACGACAGACAACAGAGCTGAGGTATGTGAAGGATTGTAAACAGCCGTTGTTGGATGGACGATGTGTTATAGTTCAGCTGAAGCCTCATCGTTCACTCTTCACAGCAGAGTTCTTCTTTAGGGGCTCCTGGCAACACAGCCTGTCTTCCAGCTCTGGATTAGTATGGGTGTGTTTTAGTCCTTACAGGTTGACTGCATAGTTTTTTTCCTTTTTCTTCATTGGGCAGATGCTTTCATCCAAAGCGACAGCCAAATAGCGCCTACCCATAGAAAGTACAACAGAAAATCAAGGATGAGAAGTGCGGAGTTATATCAGGTTTTCCGTGGTTAGAGTCAAGGAACGGTCTGCCTTTACCAGCTACACACTCCTCTGGGGTCTGGTAGCAGGGCTGGACTGGTAATCTGGCATACCCGGTGGGCCGACGCCAGCCCTGTCTGGCAGATGTTGGGTGTGTTGTTGAAGTAGGTTGTTTGGTAGCGTCTCCTAAACGTTCTGTGTAAGTCTAATAGGTGGTCATTAGATGGAAAATCAAGTTTACATACAGGAGACTTTGAAATATACATCTATACATACATATATATCTTTCTTCACTTTTGCACAGAAACTCACTATTTTCTTCATTTTGTCCCCTCCCTCCTTCCCTCCTTCCCTCCTTCCCTCCTTGTATTCTTTCTCTCACTGTCTTTTTTCCTTCCTTCTCTCCTTCCTGCTCCCTCTCTCACCGTCTCCCCCTCTCTTTCCATGTCTCTCTCTCTCCATCTGTCTCCCCATCTCCTCTCTCTCTCTCTCTCTCTCTCTTCCTCTCTCCCTCTCTCCCTCTCTTTCTCTCTCTCCGTGTCTCTCTCCCCTTGTCTCCTCTTTCACGCTCTCTTCATTTCTCTACCATTCTCGGTGTCTGTTTCACCTTCTCCCTCTCCCTTCCTCTGCCCCTCCCTGGTCTCCCTCTCTCTCTCTCCCTCCATCCCTCCCTCTCTCAGGTACCAGAACCCACAGTGTGACAGTGCAGCTCGCTCTCGTATCTCTGACGTTGAGGATCCCTTCCAGGGAAGAGACCTGACAGGTGAGCCCTCCACCCAGGCCTCCACCCTGGGCCCACAGTCCAGTTCAGACACCATCTACCTCCACCCTGGGCCCACAGTCCAGTTCAGACACCATCCACATTTACATTACATTTACATTTAGTCATTTAGCAGACGCTCTTATCCAGAGCGACTTACAGTAAGTACAGGGACATTCCCCCCGAGGCAAGTAGGGTGAAGTGGCTTGCCCAAGGACACAACGTCATTTGACACGGCCGGGAATCGAACCAGTGACCTTCTGATTACTAGCCCGATTCTCTAACTGCTCAGCCACCTGACTCCCTACACCCTACCTCCACCCTGGGCCCACAGTCCAGTTCAGACACCATCTACCTCCACTGCTGTCTACAGTACACTTTGTGGACCAACCTTGATTTAAGGCTCACATCATTGGAGAGAGGAAAATTAGGGGTCTCAAAGAGCCTCTAAAAGGAAGGTGGTGACCCCGTGTCATACAGCCCTGCTCTGGTTACCGCCAACTCGCCCGCTCTCCCTTCCTGGTACCAGCCTGTGCAGAGCTACGCTGTAACCCGCACTAAGAACCTGCCCATCTGGTTGGTTTACAGAGTCGAGCAGGGCTTCTGACTGTGCAGCAGATGTAGCTGTGTTTTATGGTAGGGGGGGGGGGTGTTGCGGGGGTGTGGCTGGGGCTGGAGGAGGGGGGGGGGGGGTTTGGGGGGCACGGGGTGTCAGAGACCGTGAGGGGGGGCTGAGTGAAGGCATTCTTTTATGTACTGTGGTGGGATGTTCTGAAGCGGCCACAACCCAGCGGGCCGCTCTCTGAGAGCCGCAGCCTGGCGTGGTGTCGGGCCTGGGGCTTCACTACCTGCTCCTGAGACCAGCTCCTGCAGGTCTCATCCTCCTGGCCGGCCTGGAGAGAGGAGACAGAGGAGGACAGAGAGAGAGAGAGAGAGAGAGAGAGAGAGAGAGAGAGAGAGAGAGAGAGAGAGAGAGGAGGATTGAGAGGTAGATGAAGAGTCTCTCGGCGCTCTGACACCGTGCGCCCCCGCCACGTTCAACATAACGGGTCATGCTTCGTAACGCTCCAATTTAACACTTGGGTTAGGAGGACTGGGGCGCTGAGTCTCTCAGCAGACCGGACTGACGGGTGGGTAGGGGGGGTTTGGGGGTGGGGGGGGGGGGGTGTGTGGGGGGGGGGGATAATTAGAGTCACCTGGCAGGGGAACCGGACCCCACATCTCACAGAAAGCCCCAGGTCAGAGGAACAGGAATGAGCAGACAGAACTGAGAAGGGGGGAAACCGAGTGAGAAGGAGCAAGAGAAAGAGATTGAATTCCGAAAAAACGGGGGTGAAATGAGAAGATTAGTTTACTACACGCTCGGGCGTTTGAAGTTTCTCTTTAAGAGACACAATTAGGAGGGGAAATATTTGTGCTGGTTGTGCCACATCCATTAAAAGCATGCATCTGGGCTATGAAAAGCAGTTACCTTAGGTGTTCAGAATCATGTCATAAAACTTAACAGGTCTGCACTACCCAGCAAAGTCCTCTTATCACCGCACACTTCCACACCCTCTCCCTCTCAAGCACGTCCAAACTTGGTGTTCTCTATATGGATAATGCATTATATAGTAAGTTCAGTTCAGTTATTGCACATTTGTCTTTATAACTACCCCAGGTAGGTTTGAACGTCTCTGGATGAGTGACGCTTTTACTGTTGCTAAGCTTGGTTTAAAGAGCCTCGTTCCTCTTCGTGTCTTTAAACCTCCTGGTTTTAGCTGCCGAGAGGATATCTGGAAAAGCACTCTCTTCAACTGTCTTAACAACTCTGATTGGTTCTCTGTCTCTTAACAAGAGATGTTCTTGATGGTGTTCTTGTGTGTGCAGGTTGTCCAGAGGCAAAGAAAGTGGAATTCATAACCAGCTTGTTAGATGCCCTGACCACAGACATGGTCCAGGCCATGAACTCACCAGCCCCCTCTGGTGGAGGGAGGTAAGCAGCCTCTCTTGGTCCCCTTCACACAGGCTACTAGACAACATATAGACTGTATTCCAATCTCCAGCAGGTTTAAAGACAGTTTCCCATAGTCCAATGTTATGCACTGTATTTAAGTAATTAGGTATTTTAAGTGTAACTAATACAAATTAATTTACGTGAAACTGTTCAAATGGTTTAATCCCTTAAAATGTTTTGAGAATGCGTCACCATGCGCATGAGCAGAAAGGACCCCTTACTTGCCCATATCGGGGGTGTTTCATGGAGGTGGGGTGTTTCAGGGAGGTTGTGTGTTTCAGGGAGGTTGTGTGTTTCAGGGAGGTGGGGTGTTTCAGGGAGGTGGGGTGTTTCAGGGAGGTTGTGTGTTTCAGGGAGGTGGGGTGTTTCATGGAGGTTGTGTGTTTCAGGGAGGTGGGGTGTTTCAGGAAGTTTGGGTGTTTCCGGGAGGTTGGGTGTTTTAGGTCGGTCAGACAGATCAGGGAGGTTGGTTGGATCAAGGAGGTGGGGCGGACCGGGGACTGACACTCCTTTCTGTGTGCTGTGCTGGCGGCCCTGTGTCACCTTCTTCCTGTGCAGGTTCGTGGAGCCCGACCCCAGCCACACCCTGGAGGAGAGGGTTGTGCACTGGTACTTCTCCCAGCTGGACAACAACGGCAGCCACGACATCAACAAGAAGGAGCTGAAGCCCTTCAAGAGGTACCTGAAGAAGAAAGCCAAACCCAAGAAATGCGCCCGCAAGTTCACCGACTACTGCGACTTAAACAAGGACAAGGCCATCTCACTGCAGGAGCTCACGGGTTGCCTGGGAGTCAGCAAGGAGGGTGAGTCTTGGGGTGTCGGGATTCTGAGGGAGCAAGGAGGGTGGGTGGATGAACAGGAGGGTGAAGCAGAGTAGAGGATGAGGGTGAGGATGAAGAAGACATGGTCTGGTTTGAAGTGAACGCTATTGCGTTTCAAACTCAAAGTGACTCTTGTTTTGAAAGCTGAGCCTTTGTTTTGGCCCAGATCTCTCAGGCTTTCACCGTTTTTTTCTTTCATTCTTCACCCAACACTCCACCCCCACAGTGCAATACTTCACTCCCATGCCATGAAGGGAGGCAAGCAGACAAGCTGCCAGGGTAAACTGGGCACTGCTCTTCATGATAAAGGTTCCATAGAGGAACACAAGCATGAGAACGCTTGGAGGAAACTGTCAACACAACACGCACGCCCGCACACAAGCACGCCTACCACACACACACACAAGCACGCCTACCACACACACAGAAGCATGCCTACAACACACACACACACACATAGAGAGACACACACATACAGAGACACACACACACATGCTTGGACACCTTGTCTGGGCTTGTAGCACGGAAGGATCTTAGCGGAGATTACTGGTGTGTGTTCAGGTCTTACACGCACGCACGCACACACACCCACACACACCCACCCTCACACACACACACCCACCCCCACACACACACTGACACATCCTTGTCTAACCTGTACTTGGTGCTTCCATCCCTCTGCAGGTGCTTCTGTGGCCAGTACCAACCAAGGGACAAGGCAAGGGACTCAGTTGTTCAGTAAGACACACTACGCTTCCACTAACCCCAGCCTCACTATGCTACCACTAACACCAGCCTCACTACACTACCACTAACCACAGCCTCACTACATTACCACTAACCCCAGCCTCACTACATTACCACTAACCCCAGCCTCACTGCATTACCACTAACCCCAGCCTTGCTATGCTACTAGTAACCACAGCCTCACGTCATTACCACTAACCCCAGCCTCACTACATTACCACTAACCCCAGCCTTGCTACGCTACTAGTAACCACAGCCTCACTACACGACCAGTATCCCCAGCCTTGCATCAGACATCGCCTCAGAGAGTACATGCTTTTATGTATTCCACTAACACTAGCAATGTGAGCACACCATAGGCTGGCTTCTCTAAGTGTAGAGCTTTCTGTCTGTCTGATTGGCTGACCAGAGGTTTCTGTCCATCTGGTGGCTTACTAGTGTTTTCTGTTCATCTGATTGGCTGTTGCTGTTGGATTCTGATGTATAAAGTCTGTTTATTATAAAGCTATTTGTGCATGTTTGTGTATGTGAGTGTGTGGGTGTGTGTGTGTGCGTGTTGTGTGTGCGTGTGTGCGTTTGTAAAGACTCCTAATGCAGACAGGCCATCAGAGATTATATTAATGGTAGATTAATTGAGTAAAAACAGGGTTTTCTATGAGAACACAAAGTTCTCCAGGAGCAACCAAACCGACTCAAGCCAGTACGCTTCGGCATTTTGTTATGACTTGCACCTTTCTGTTTATGCTCATAACAGCTCTAAGCAATATGTATATATATATATATATTTACAACCGGTC
Organism: Osmerus mordax; assembly: GCF_038355195.1. Taxonomy (NCBI): domain Eukaryota; kingdom Metazoa; phylum Chordata; class Actinopteri; order Osmeriformes; family Osmeridae; genus Osmerus; species Osmerus mordax. The sequence goes on along the minus strand of NC_090058.1, from coordinate 14,384,538 downwards.
CTGAAGTTGGCGGTGCTGAGGGAGGTGAGGACAAACCCTAACAACAAACGGTTCCACACTTCAGCCCTTTCGCCGTGTGG